>NC_056725.1:186377321-186424821 GCF_019279795.1 Protopterus annectens | reverse complement strand
TGTTATTTGTGCCTTTTGCAATAAGACTGTAATTGTGTTTGTACAGACAGACTATTGTGAATACTTCTGCATTTACTTCACATAATTGTTACATACCTTATTACCTCAACATTACTCTATGGTTCACTAATGATGGCTATAGTATTTGCTTAGCTGAACTGGATCTGCAGTTTTCCAGATTATAGAATGTTGGTGGAAATACATACAAATATTCTCATACTGTTCTGGAAAAATATAATTTTAATATATTTATTTATTTATTTATCTATTTGTTAACTAGATAAGTAAAATTGTCCTGTGCAACCTCTTTTAACCATGGAAAAGTCAAACAGCAAAGACTGCTGACTAGGAATATGGAGTAAGATAAGGACAAAATGTAGAAAAACAAAATACTCCAGACTAACATGAATGAATGGCATGAAAAGCATTTATTAACAAAAAGGTGAGCGCTTTCGCTATAAGGAAACACCGCTTCTTCAGACCAGGAATACAAACTCAAAACATAAATTTAAAGTAAATGCAAACCAATCAGGATTCCAAAACTAAATCACTTGTTAAAATACTAATATAAAATGGAAATTAAGAGATTTTAAGAGGTGCCTACAAGGGTGAAAAACAAGACCAAATCTTAGGTACAATGGCAGTTTAGGCTATGCCGAAGACACGGTGGCTTGCAACAAGAATGACTGAGGGCTCAGTCCATTATTATAACATGGCAGATTAAGCCAGCTGTGTACAAAAAATATCTATATAACCATTAGGCAAGTTATGAATAAATAATTTCCTAATTTTAAATAGTGCCCTATTTTATTCAAAGATATCTTAGGTCAGGAAAGCTATTTGAATGGGTGACCTAGATGGAACGGCAAAAATCTGTTAGAAGATCTACCAATAAAAGTTCACTCACTGTTCTAAAACATGGCAGCACTCCAGAGAACATTCCATTAAAATATTACAACTAAGGCAACGTTCTATGAAACAGCTACAGCTGTGCACAAATTATCACTGTAAAGTCATGCAAAATCATGTGACTGCTCTCAGTTATGAAGAATTATGTAGCCATGATAGAAATAGGAGTAGAAATGTAGTAAAAGTACAGAATCAATGTTGTCACCTAGATATATACTGGATGAACTACCATCCAGTCTATCTTCCCAATTTCCAAACTGCTTATACTGGTGAGGTCCCCAGTCGTACCAAGCTAAGCAGCCCAGAACTTCCTAGCCCAGTAATAGTCTTTATCTCATTGTGTAGGATCTCCATGATCTGCTAGGCAAGCTGAGATATGTAATTCCTCCAACATGTCCAGAGTGTACTTTCACTGGTCTGCACTTGTTACACATTGTATGAGAGGCAGCCAAAGTACAGCTTTGCAAAGTTCCCAATCAATCTAAGCTGACTCCTTTTTTTGGCCAATAGTAGCAGTAGCTGTATTCAGAGATCCTGTTGCTTGAACCCAAATAAAGCACTTCACTATAATAAGCCAAGTGATTAGCATTCGGCTTATAAAAGTTAGATCGACACCCCACACCAGCTCTTGTACTAAAGAGCAAAAAAAAAAAAAGCAGACATTCTTTCTATAGGCACATCAAGCAAGTTGCCAGATGCACAACATACATCTCTTCCTGCTCCAGTGATTCAGGTCCCATTTCTGTATCCCTGCCCCTGACCCGTTTTCAACATAGTTATGTATTTTAAACTATAGCAAACTGTTTGCTGCATATGTAGCAAGCAGTTGCTACAGTTTGTACCCTGCCTTCGTTGAGTGCTACAGTGCTCATGCTTCATTAAAAAAAAGTTTCTCCTTTTGAAACTGTAGCAAACTACCTGCTACTAATGTGGTAAACACTTGTTACAGTTTATATCCTGCCTGCGCCACGCGCTAGGGCACTCATGTTTTACTTTAAAAAAAAGAATGTCTCCTTTTTAAACTGTGGCAAACTGCTTGCTACAAATGTGACAAACAGTTGCTACAATTTATACCCTGCCTGCATGGAGCAGTACAGTGCTCAAGTTTTAGCTAAAAAAAATATATATATATATATATATATATTCACTTTATAACCTCGAAATACTGAAATATCGAATTTCAGTATCTCGAGACTATAAAACCGAATCCACAAAACACCGACACAAAAAAACGCAAAATTCACAACACCGAAAAAACTGCACACACTATACCACACATACACCACAACACCCATATCACAACATAAACAAACAAAACTACACACATACACAACTCATACACACATAAGCAGGGCAAGCCCCTGCACCCTATGGGAGACTCGCCCCCACCCCCTACTTATATATACTAACTCCAAGATCGCACAAACACAAAACAAAAGCCAACCCACACACGCACATTCTCCGACCCCTCACATACACATCAAACACATCAGCACACTCACATACACTCTAACTCCCACTCAAAACCCTTAGAAAACACGTACCTGACATAACACCTACATCCACACATGGCATCGCGCCGCATCAAAACACAATCATGGACATTATGCAGCGTAAGGTCATAACCGCGAATTTGACATATATTCGAGTTCGCGATTATGATCTTTTGCTATTTTTAACATTCGGCTTTATAGTCTCGAGATACTGAAATTCGACATTTCAGTAATTCGAGGTTATAAAGTGTTTCCATATATATATATATATATATATATATATATATATATATATATATATATATATTTATTTATTTTCTTTTGAACTGTATCAAACTACTTGATACAATGTAGCAAATAGTTGCTACAGTTTAGACCACACACACACACTGAGTGCTACAAAAAAGTACTTAGTCGCCGGTATTGCATTAAAGAAAGATCTGGATCAGCTGATCACACCCCCAACACTTTGTGCCTGGGGCAGTTGTATCGGCCTGCCATATCTATGCTACTGATCCTCTCATACTTCCAAGCTCCTCCTTCTCTTCTAAAGAATAGGGCCACCTACCCTGCAAGGTACCCCCATTTCTGCTGATTTTATTGGTATTCTCATTGTCTTGGTCATGACGAGTAAAATAATGGCTTAATCATATGGCTCAGGTCTCACTTCATCACAATGACCTGCAGTGCTGCTAGCTCTGCACCAATCTGTTAGCCACTCCCCTAATCTCAATTATTTCCTCATGAGCTAGATCCCAAGACACTTAATCTTATCCACCAGTGAGTGACAGCTGTTCCTCTTCATATGTATCACATGCAGAGAGCAAGAGACTCACTGTTGCACTGCATACTGAAGATCACTGTCACTTGTGGCTAGGACAAATATAATCTGTAAACAACAAACACACATCCTTCATGTCTCCAAACTAGGTACTGTTCATACCTTAGCTACCCTTTAATAATCTGTCCACAAATAATACAAACAGTAAGGGAGACCAACACACACTTGGTGGGGTTCTATGCCAACCTTGAAAAGATATGACTCAACAACAAGAAAATGGACACATATTTTACCCTCAAAAGCAGAGAGCAAATAACATGTAGCAGGAGCTTTAGGACTCTGTACTATTGTAGCTCCTCGTGCCTTTGTTGAAGGTTGGGTGTCGGGCTGGCACCTTAGCACCATAAAAATTGACTGCCAATCATTAGCGGACCGGAGTTTCGCTGTGGCGACTAACCGGGAAAAGCCGAAAGAAAAACAACAACTATTGTAGCTCCTCCCACAAGATATTTCAAGCTCAACATACATGAGTCTTCTCCAAGCCCAAACATATCATGTACACAGTATTTGGAAACTGTCACAACCACTCCAGTACATATGCAAATAGTTAATACAGTCTTCCATAGTTGGGATAAAATTTATATTGCTCCTTTGGAATCAGAGAATCCTGACTACTACAAGTCCCCTTTTTTTGCATCCTAGCATAAACTTTCCCAGGAAGGCTGAGAAGCATGACATCCTTATAGCTGGCACATACGCTCTTGTCTCCCTAATTAAAAATGGGGTATCCATATTCATCAAAGACACCCACACCTCAAGACTGGTGGCAACGCACAATGCATCGGAGACCATCCAGGTGCAATTAACCATAGGCAAGACTGCTCTGCAAATTGTAGCATGTTACAGGCCACCCTCACAAACTCAGGAACCTCACATGGCCTTCCTGAAAACACTAGAGGGGATAAATGTATCACCAAACACCATCATACTAGGTGACTTCAATTACCCTAATATAGACTGGGAACACTACTCAAGCCCAAACACCCTAGCCCAAAAGTTCCTGGAATTCATAAACTCAAATGCCATGGAACAACTAGTCACCATCCCCACAAGAGGAGAAACATACTTGATCTCATCATCACGAACATGGGAGCACAATGTTCAACACCGAAGTATACCCCTCACTGGTGAGATCAGATCACAAACTAATCTCGCTGGAGGTCCTCATCCCACCCCACCTGAAATAAAAAGACCACAGTAAAGAACTTCTCGAAAGCCGACTTCACACTTCTAAAGACTAGTGTGGTCTCCTTTAAGGCCCCAGCAGTGATGGAAAACAGTACTCAAGCCGCTGAATCACTTACAAATGCCTTCTACCAGCACCTGCAGGACTGCATGGATAAGGCAATCCCAAGCAAAACAAAGACTCTTTGTACCAAAGGCAAGCGTCCAGTCTGGTGGACCCCAGCCATAAACAAACTCTACAACAAAGGAGGAAGCTACTACAAGATAGAGCAAAATCCTTAAAAGGTAAGACACCCTTGATCACTATAAGTAAAAACTAAGAGCTCTCATAAAATCATCCAAAGCAAATTTTGAGAGAAAAATAGCTAAAGACTCAAAAGACAATCATAAGGCCTTCTTTAGCTATGTTAGAAACCTGGGAGAAACTCCCAGATATGCTCAGAACTAGTTCAAAATGATGTGAAGATTACTGATCCTACAGACATTGCCAACATACTGGCTGACAGGTTCAGTGCAAACTTCTCACCTCCCCCAAAAAGGAGAGATATCTATACCAAGCGATTGCAGCCCCAAACATCTCCAACGCCCAAGTGAGAACTGCTCTCTCAAAGCAAAAACACAGCATCCATGGGACCTGATGGTGTCCCCAGCTGTGTGCTCCACGAACTCAACGAGGAATTAAACCCACAGCTAGGACAGCTGTTTAATCATAGTCTTACCTCTGGATACGTACCCATGGAGTGGCACACTGCAACTGTGGTCCCACTTCACAAAGGCGGTGCCTCCACCGACCCTGGAAATTACCGGCCCATTAGCTTGACAAGCCTTATCTGCAAAGCCATGGAGAGGATCATAATGGACCTCATAAATAAAGACATAGGGAATTTGCAGACTTTGGATCCATCCCAGTTTGGCTTTGTCAAAGGCAGATCATGCCTTCTAAACTTGGTTGACTTTTTGAAACAGTCACCAAAGCCATTGATGAGGAAAGGCAGTCCATACAGCCTACCTTGATCTGGCAAAGGCCTTGATACAATACCCCACTCGGGTATCATTGAAAAACTCATCAGCTTAAATGTTAACCCATACATCACAAGATGGGTTGCAAACTGGCTGAGTGACAGAACCCACAGGGTCAGAGTTGCTGGCGCCATGTCAGACTCAAAGCCTGTCACAAGTGGTGTACCACAGGACTCAGTCCTGGGCCCACTCTTGTTTGGCATCTACTTTTCAAGTACAAGCAAACACAGGAGGGTTATGGCTGACAAAGTTTGCAGATGACTGCAAACTGGGCGCCATAGTAGAAAACACATCTGACACAGATATCCTTCAGAAGGGTCTCACAAAAGCGGATAACTGGTGCCAGAGCCATGGCCTAAAGTTAAATGCCAAAAATGCATAGTCATACCCTTCGGGAAAAACAAGGTTACCCTAGCTACCAAATAGGTGGCAATCCACTGAGCACAGAAGAAGTTATCAGGGACCTGGGGACCCAGGTTGATAGTAGTCTGTCATTCGACACCCATGTAGCTAAAGTAGTTAGGAAGACCTTCTACATTGCCCACCTTATCATGAAGGATTCTCATCTAGATCAAGGGAGGTCATAGTCTCCTATACTCATCACTCATCAGACCAATGATTGAGTACAATGCCCCATTCGAATGTATCTGACCCGACACTTGCAGCAGCTGGAGAGGCCACAAAAGTTCCTCACCAAAAGGATAAAGGGTCTCAAACATCTGTCCTATGCTGCCCGACTGAAAGAACTCCAGCTCTATTCAGTCGCCACCGCTTGCTCAGAGGTGACCTTTGCCTAACATACAAGGCCATGTCAAACCCAGATTTGATGAATATGCTTCACCTCAAAAAATCTAGATCCATCAGAGCCACAAGGGCGGAGACTTAAACCTCGACACGGCTATTAATAGGGCGTGCTGGAGGATAGATTCATCACCAAAGACTCCCTATGCTGTGGAATAAAATCCCGGTATATGTGAGGCAGAGCACCTCGCTGGCCTTGTTCAAGAGAAATCTTGACCAATGGATGGGAGATCGCAGATATACCCCAGGGATTACCTCAGTGTCACTGCTCAACAGAGGCACAGCAAAATAATGGGTATAGTTCCCCATACTAAAGGGGTGGCGTAAGCCACAAAACTATGGGCTAGGCTTGTAAATGCCCTCGGGCAGATAGCCTAGTATGAACCTATAAACCTATGAAAAGTCAAACAGCAAAGACTGCTGACTAGGAGCATGGAGTAAGATAAGGACAAAATGTAGAAAAACAAAATACTCCAGACTAACATGAATGAATGGCATGAAAAGCATTTATTAACAAAAAGGTGAGCGCTTTCACTATAAGGAAACATCGCTTCTTCAGACCAAGAATACAAACTCAAAACATAAATTTAAAGTAAATGCAAACCAATCAGGATTCCAAAACTAAATCACTTGTTAAAATACTAATATAAAATGGAAATTAAGAGATTTTAAGAGGCGCCTACAAGGGTGAAAAACAAGACCAAATCTTAGGTACAATGGCAGTTTAGGCTATGCCGAAGACACGGTGGCTTGCAACAAGAATGACTGAGGGCTCAGTCCATTATTATAACATGGCAGATTAAGCCAGCTGTGTACAAAAAATACCTATATAACCATTAGGCAAGTTATGAATAAATAATTTCCTAATTTTAAATAGTGCCCTATTTTATTCAAAGATATCTTAGGTCAGGAAAGCTATTTGAATGGGTGACCTAGATGGAACGGCAAAAATCTGTTAGAAGATCTACCAATAAAAGTTCACTCACTGTTCTAAAACATGGCAGCACTCCAGAGAACATTCCATTAAAATATTACAACTAAGGCAACGTTCTATGAAACAGCTACAGCTGTGCACAAATTATCACTGTAAAGTCATGCAAAATCATGTGACTGCTCTCAGTTATGAAGAATTATGTAGCCATGATAGAAATAGGAGTAGAAATGTAGTAAAAGTACAGAATCAATGTTGTCACCTAGATATATACTGGATGAACTACCATCCAGTCTATCTTCCCAATTTCCAAACTGTTTATACTGGTGAGGTCCCCAGTGGTACCAAGCTAAGCAGCCCAGAACTTCCAAGCCCAGTAATAGTCTTTATCTCATTGTGTAGGATCTCCATGATCTGCTAGGCAAGCTGAGATATGTAATTCCTCCAACATGTCCAGAGTGTACTTTCACTGGTCTGCACTTGTTACACATTGTATGAGAGGCAGCCAAAGTACAGCTTTGCAAAGTTCCCAATTAATCTAAGCTGACTCCTTTTTTTGGCCAATAGTAGCAGTAGCTGTATTCAGAGATCCTGTTGCTTGAACCCAAATAAAGCACTTCACTATAATAAGCCAAGTGATTAGCATTCGGCTTATAAAAGTTAGATCGACACCCCCCCCCCACCAGCTCTTGTACTAAAGAGCAAAAAAAAAAAAAAAGCAGACATTCTTTCTATAGGCACATCAAGCAAGTTGCCAGATGCACAATATACATCTCTTCCTGCTCCAGTGATTCAGGTCCCATTTCTGTATCCCTGCCCCTGACCCGTTTTCAACATAGTTATGTATTTTAAACTATAGCAAACTGTTTGCTGCATATGTAGCAAGCAGTTGCTACAGTTTGTACCCTGCCTTCGTTGAGTGCTACAGTGCTCATGCTTCATTAAAAAAAAGTTTCTCCTTTTGAAACTGTAGCAAACTACCTGCTACTAATGTGGTAAACACTTGTTACAGTTTATATCCTGCCTGCACCACGCGCTAGGGCACTCATGTTTTACTTTAAAAAAAAGAATGTCTCCTTTTTAAACTGTAGCAAACTGCTTGCTACAAATGTGACAAACAGTTGCTACAATTTATACCCTGCCTGCATGGAGCAGTACAGTGCTCAAGTTTTAGCTAAAAAAAATATATATATATATATATATATATATATATATATATATATATATATATATATATATTCACTTTATAACCTAGAAATACTGAAATATCGAATTTCAGTATCTCGAGACTATAAAACCGAATCCACAAAACACCGACACAAAAAAAACGCAAAATTCACAACACCGAAAAAAACGCACACACTATACCACACATACACCACAACACCCACATCACAACATAAACAAACAAAACTACACACATACACAACTCATACACACATAAGCAGGGCAAGCCCCTGCACCCTATGGGGGACTGCCCCCACCCCTACTTATATATACTAACTCCAAGATCGCACAAACACAAAACAAAAGCCAGCCCACACACGCACATTCTCCGACCCCTCACATACACATCAAACACATCAGCACACTCACATACACTCTAACTCCCACTCAAAACCCTTAGAAAACACTTACCTGACATAACACCTACATCCACACACGGCATCGCGCCCCATCAAAACACAATCACGGACATTATGCAGCGTAAGGTCATAACCGCGAATTTGACATATATTCAAGTTCACGATTATGATCTTTTGCTATTTTTAACATTCGGCTTTATAGTCTCGAGATACGGAAATTCGACATTTCAGTAATTCGAGGTTATAAAGTGTTTCCATATATATATATATATATATATATATATATATATATATATATATATATATATATATATATTTATTTATTTATTTTCTTTTGAACTGTATCAAACTACTTGATACAATGTAGCAAATAGTTGCTACAGTTTAGACCACACACACACACTGAGTGCTACAAAAAAGTACTTAGTCGCCGGTATTGCATTAAAGAAAGATCTGGATCAGCTGATCACACCCCCAACACTTTGTGCCTGGGGCAGTTGTATCGGCCTGCCCTATCTATGCTACTATTCCTCTCATACTTCCAAGCTCCTCCTTCTCTTCTAAAGAATAGGGCCACCTACCCTGCAAGGTACCCCCATTTCTGCTGATTTTATTGGTATTCTCATTGTCTTGGTCATGACGAGTAAAATAATGGCTTAATCATATGGCTCAGGTCTCACTTCATCACAATGACCTGCAGTGCTGCTAGCTCTGCACCAATCTGTTGGCCACTCCCCTAATCTCAATTATTTCCTCATGAGCTAGATCCCAAGACACTTAATCTTATCCACCAGTGAGTGACAGCTGTTCCTCTTCATATGTATCACATGCAGAGAGCAAGAGACTTCCTCTGGAATAGAAGCATACCCTCAGATTTGGAGGAGCTGATTTTCCTCTCTCTGTCACTGTTTCACTGCATACTGAAGATCACTGTCACTTGTGGCTAGGACAAATATAATCTGTAAACAACAAACACACATCCTTCATGTCTCCAAACTAGGTACTGTTCATACCTTAGCTACCCTTTAATAATCTGTCCACAAATAACACAAACAGTAAGGGAGACCAACACACACTTGGTGGGGTTCTATGCCAACCTTGAAAAGATATGACTCAACAACAAGAAAATGGACACATATTTTACCCTCAAAAGCAGAGAGCAAATAACATGTAGCAGGAGCTTTAGGACTCTGTACTATTGTAGCTCCTCGTGCCTTCGTTGAAGGTTGGGTGTCGGGCTGGCACCTTGGCACCATAAAAATTGACTGCCAATCATTAGCGGACCGGAGTTTCGCTGTGGCGACCCCTAACCGGGAAAAGCCGAAAGAAAAACAACAACTATTGTAGCTCCTCCCACAAGATATTTCAAGCTCAACATACATGAGTCTTCTCCAAGCCCAAACATATCATGTACACAGTATTTGGAAACTGTCACAACCACTCCAGTACATATGCAAATAGTTAATACAGTCTTCCATAGTTGGGATAAAATTTATATTGCTCCTTTGGAATCAGAGAATCCTGACTACTACAAGTCCCCTTTTTTGCATCCTAGCATAAACTTTCCCAGGAAGGCTGAGAAGCATGACATCCCTATAGCTGGCACATACCCTCTTGTCTCCCTAATTAAAAATGGGGGCCACTATGCTAGATGTTAGTTCAGCAGTACAATTACAGCCTTCCATATCTGTACTTACATCAATCCCTTTTTTACATAATGACCAGAGCCTTCAGCATTTGCATCCTGATGTCATCCACTACCACAGCTTTTTCACAGGGGAAATGTTTAATAATTGCCATGCTTCATGTACAGAAATGAATCCAGCATTTTTGAAACTGCCTTCTCAGAGGTAAGCATAGTATCAGGTTCAGAAGTTCCTTCAATCATTTCTTCAGCATCTTATCAATTTCTTGCTGAGAGCAGCCTAGGCAATATCTCACCCCCTTGAAATACCTAATGGTTTAGAAGAACATCTTTCAAGCCACACAAAAGTCATTCTCCATGACCACAAAAAACTCCTTTCATACCCCAGGATTTTGCTTTGGCGACTGCCACAACTAATGTCTTCCATGCTTGATGATACTTATCAGTCAAATACTGAGACCACCCCCTTCTGCCAGTACATGGAAGGGCTATCTCTTTAACCTGCTGGCTTACTTCACCACTGGTGCTCGCCAGAATGGTCCTATAGTTGCCACTATGACAACCACCAACCAACTTTTAGCCACATCACTTTGCCACTTCTTTAACCACTGAAGTCTTGGATGGGGTCCAATCAAAGTCCACATCCCTATCATCCACAAATATAGGAACATACCTCTTCCCGGTATTGTGATTTTTTTTTTTTATGGTAGAAGAATTTGCATGCCCCTGTGATCATTACAGATATGTTTCCTAAAAATGTATGTTCCTGGTATTTTCACCTTTATTAGGGGCCTGACAAACAGCAACAATAGCAACCCCATAATGGTTCAGTTAAAGAATTAGAAAACATATCAGAAAATGGTAAATCTGAGGTTTCCCCTGGAGATAGGCTTCTGGGTAGTAGTCTCCTGCAAGAGACTGGTGACCAGGTGACTCATTTAACCCAACTAGGTTCAGAATGAAAAAGCTGCACAGAGCAACAAGGTGGCCTCAACATTTGCAGAATGAAGATTGGGGCATAACACCAATCAAGTCGTAGACAGAAGTGAAACCAATTAAGGTGGAGTATATCCTGGCAATACAAGCTAGATCTTGGGATATTGAATATCACCTCAATTCTGGAAGGAGTCAGAGTTTATGCAGGAGGTTGAACAGTATCAGCTAAATTCAATTGATCTTATCCCTTCTCACAGCACTGGTTCAGCAGCCAGATTTCGTAATGATGGGTGACTTAATTCTTCCTCTAGATTTTAATCTCAGGAGATTATCTAGATGGGTGACACAAAGCTAGAATTGTGCAAGTAAATGATAGGATCACATCAACATTACTGCTGAGTTACAAAAAGAAAAATTCTGTCTGTTGTTTGTACAAATGCACAGTTTTGTGGAATATATGGACTTCTTAGAAACTTTGGGAGCAATGTTCATTAGAACATCACCTACTGGTTCTGTAGTTCTACTGGGGGATTTCAATGGTCATGTGGTGAATGATGAAGGATCTGGTTGAAATAGATAAGTTGCTTGATCTGAATCCAAGTAGTAAACTGTTGCTGGGCTTCTGTGCTAATCATGGACTGTTCATACAAACACCATGTATGAACACAATGATGCAATGATGTTCATAAGTGTACTTGGTATCATGGAATCTTAGGCTAGAGGTTGATTATGGATTTTGCATTTGTGTCATCAGATTTTATGCCATGCATTCTGGACACTCAGGTCTAGAGGTATGTTGAATTGTCAGTTGATCACCATTTAATGGTTATGTGTTCCCCTGTGGTTAGGGTGTGCAGTGAAGTACATTTATATACATAGTTATGTGGTCTCTTTGTATCATCGACATAAAGAATGTATCTCAGTGGGTCTGAAGTTCAGGACTGACCTTGGGTTTTGGCCCTTTTCTTGTGACCCATCCCTGTGGGGCTGTAAGATGACTTTGTTTACATTGTGTGCTTATTTTGGTAGGCTACCCTATCATGAGCTACTCTCTGTTTTTGTCCCATTACTATGCATGAGTTTGTCAATTGTGATTTATGATCCTTTGTTTTTATTAAATATATATTTATCGTTCTACCCATAAAGTTGTTATTGAAAAGAAAGATGTTCTGATGAAGTCCATTCTGTGGATAAAACCACTTACATAAATAAAACCTGAGTTATCCCAGTGACTAAGTCTGATCAAGTTTATTTCTTCAGTTCTTTTGTAGAAGAAGAATTAAAATATGAAGTTTTGGACTTTATTATTGTTGTTAATAATTCTAAATTTAAGAGTTTTTATTTTTATTTTTTTCCAAATAACAAGGAAGTGAAAGCAATCTGCTTTTTTCATGCTCAGCACAGCTATCTCCTTGCATTTCTGCTGTAGTTTATGTACTTGTTTGTCCAGTGACTCACTGTTGCTGTACATGGGGTTCTTCTATGTGAGGAGGATTTACCAGAGCCATTGGTTATCTTTGCCATTTCATCTGATGGTAGCACTGAAAAGCAAATAATGAAGCGAGTGATATAAAACAACAATGAAGATAATTCAAGGGAATTCAACTTACATTTCCACTTTAACTCCATTTCTTCTAACAAATATGTACTGCAAATTACAACCTATACCACATGCTCTGAATTATAAGTATAAAAAAAAAAACAGGAGAGGTAACAGATTTGTTTAAATATGTTATGCAACAATTAAGGCTGAGTGAAATATATCTACAATAAGAACAATTTTTACAACTCTATGTGCCCATTTTATCATGCATCTTCGGAATACATGCATTTGAGCAAAAGACCTTTCTTTGATCCGGCATAACATCGACTGGAAATGTTGAATCTCCTACTGCCGAATGGTCGGAATGTCGAACAAAACACCAAATTCGACAATTCTGACCACTCTACCACCTAAATAAGCACTACCATGGGTCAAAAAGGGGGGGATATTTTGCGTTTCAGTTACATTGTTTTTGCAATTATGCAAATTCGCTGAACTGCAGTCAGTCATTTTCTGATCGGCCTTATACTGTTCACTCAAATGCATGTATACCTGTATCTTCATATTATGCCCCTCTATTATCCATTTAAGATGTTTTTCCCTTTTTTGTAAAAACCATAGGAAACTCCTAATATGTTTTCTAAATAATCCTGGACTGAGATAATGTTCCAAATACTTATTAATATCTTAGCAGTGTTTGGTATTTTAGTAAATAATTTTTCTACTTGTGACTTAGATATTTGAGAGTTTTATTACTCTATAATTTGATGGCAAGTTAGGCCATATAAGCAGGGCAGTGGATGGACACACCTGGGAAACTCAAATGAGTGTGCTTATCCCAGGAACACCTATCCAATGCTTCAGTTAAGGTTGAGTTCAGCTCCCACCTTCAAAAAGGCTGTACTTCTAAGCTATATGAATTCCATTTTATTGAAGTTGCAGACTGAAAATGCAGTTTGCTGAGTTTTCAGCTGTACATTAGTGAGGTAAAAACGAAGCAGTGTTCCGGAAGCTTTCATGCCTTTTAGGTTGACGTAACCTGCCCTGAGGTGCTATAACCTTAGATTTGTTTTATACTGATAAGGATAATGTAGGAGGGACAAAGTCCCTGCCTCAGGGGGCCTTCCTATTGTTTGTATAACTTTTTTTTCTCTTTAATACATTTTCAAGTACCACACAGTCAAATGGTTTTCAAATTCATGTACTAGATCCTGTAAAACAAGCTGGCAGCAATAGAAACCCATTCTTTTTCCTTAAATTGTTTAAATATTTTTCATCATGCTATACTTTGTTACATTTTATAGTCTCTACATTTCATTTTTGCTCAATTCACATTGTTTATTTGCAGTAATGATATCACACTTATAGCCCCCCATCTAATTTTGTTTTGTTCACATTATATCCAGCAGAACTGGCACAACTTTCTATCCCATTTTTGTTGACATATTGTCATACTGTCACAGTGAGACTGCAAAGTCATTTCCATCAACTTACATTCATCTGCATATTTCCACTCCCTGGGATATGACCTACCCATTTCCTGTATTTCTAAACTTAATTTGACAACCCCCCCCCTCCAATTTCTTTAACATGTATACCCTTGTTATCAAGTTGATATTACCAAATTAATTTACCCAGTGATTCTTATGTTTCCTTACTGTGTCTCATTTTAAGCAGTATGCTCCACAAATATATGCCTTCAGCAACATTAGTTTTAGGTACTGGATACCTTGTAGAAATTATAATTTCACTTGTTCAGATAAGCTCCTTATTGTGGAAATAGCTAAAAGTAATGGTTTGCAGCCAAGAGGAGAAGAGCGATTTTTGAGATTCACTCTTCTCTGGGTTTTCGGTCTTTTTTTTTTTTTCAGCTTTTCAGCACTCGGCATTTTGAGTGTCCCCATTTCAATAGGGAGCCATTTCTGTCAACTTTCTCCATACTTCCTTCTCAGTATTTATTGTCCCCACAGCTTTACAGTATGTTTATATCCATAGTCTCTTACCCACACCTCAAGCAATGCTCCTTACCCTGCAGTTCTCTTTTCTGTCACAGTAGGAGTTGTGATGCCATCTGTAAACAATCATTGTCAGGTGATTTTGTACTGGCACAGACAGATTTAAGGCTTACATCTTACTCTATTTCAGTCATTCTTCTTTAGAGATTTATTTGCCTGACTCTGTCACATTCTTGTTCCATCTTACCTTTGTCTCTCAAATGTGAATCCAAGATTCTTTGTAGTAATGATTATATTATCACCCCAATTAAGCCATTCCCTTTTCCCATCTGCCCTTGCACTGAAAACCTTTTTTTCCTCTTCGGATTCTCAACTCCAAATTTCAGCACCGTTGTCCTCATCTAGATATATGTCTACCAGTTATACATTTCTAGAGACCAAACCTGCTGTTCATGCTGTTTAAACCAAAAAAGAAAACGAGAGGGTGTATCACAGACACAGAAAGGGCATTTTCATGTGGTAGGCACAAGGAAAAAAGCAGACACAGAACATTGTATGGGAAGAAGCTATGATGACTCAGAACATGGCTGTTAGCTTTGGATTAGAATGTGACAAATTTATGTACAGAAATGAGAATGTTGCAAGTAGGGATGGACTAGGTGAGGGTGGACATTACTCTTGTCACAGAAACTTGAGCCACTCACAAGATTTGTACAACTAAGAAGTGGTCTGGGTATAAATTGTTCAGTACTGACAGAGAAGAGGGAAGTATGTAGGGGTGAAAGCAGTCCAAATAAATGAGAGTATCAAACGTGAAGTTAGACAGAAGGATGGGGAGCACCACCTCGTAAAGAAAGTGAGGTAGTGAAAATGGGCATGGCCTAGATTAAGTACCCTGCTGATTTATGCACAGGAAAGGGAAGCAATGGTGGATCAGTACAGTGAGCCAGTCCCCTCACTTGTCATTGGTCGAGGATTAGAGACTGAAGAATAAACATATGAGATAGAGGACAATACTCATACAGAATGTGAATCAGCAAAATTTAACTTGGAGATTTAATGCCCTTGGAAAGTGAGGGAGATGGAGGGGGAGTAGGAGAAGGTATTAGACCATAATGGGTTCAGCCAGGTTGTGTGACGGTGCTAAAGAAATGACAGAATTTTGGATGTTATCCCAACCAAGGTGAAAGGGGATAAGTAATGTCATGTGAAGCCATCATTAATGAAATGTGATTATACCACTGTGTAGTTTAGACTGAGTGAAATGGCAGTATCAAATGAATAAATTATCTTGGAGTATCTATAATCTTAACCATTGCTTAGCTTGAATTAAGACATATGAACTCTGTTAAAAGTCCACTGAGACAGAAACCAAAATATAAAAATATTGCCATAACTTGCTGTTCTATGCAGTACTAGTGTCCACTTACTCTAATTGCTTAGTATTATAAGTTGTTCTGCTAGGATATGGCCGTGGGGAGCTATCATACTGATGTGTCTTTGTTTTTCAGCTTTAGCTTCTTCTTCCCAAAATGTACAATGTCACCGCTAGATCTCATCGTATTGCCTTTCCTTTGCTTTCAGCCTGTTCTCCCCATTCAGTTACAGCGGGTAGTCGGGTACAATGTAAAGAGAATAGTCTTAAAGAATCTAGAGAGTATCACCAGTCTATTCTCAATAACTTCATTTGATTGGTGTTCTTTACCAGAACCATAACAAGGAGAGGGGGAACGGGGCAGCTGCTCTAGGTGCAAGCTGTTAGGATGCAAGATGGGCACTGTAGTTTATGTGCCGACCTGCCTCTGCAAGCAGTATCAGTGCTCATTTAAGCAGCTTTGATCATGTTTCGTTACTTAAATAACAGTCAGAGTTTGTGTGTTTGCTACTGTAGAAAGGGGTTAGTACAACTCTTTGCCATAGTTTATCAATGCTTCTTGACAAATTTTAAAAAGCTACTATGTTGATGCATTATAGCTGTTTGCCTAGTCTGAAGACCCTTTTTCCCCCATGAACTGTAGCAAGGAGGCATTATATCTGTTTGATACATTGTAGCACAGGTACTGACAGTGCAAAGAGACTTTTTGTGCATACTGGACTAGACATAAGTAAAGCCTCTTTGCTTAGTTGTTTTTTTTTTCCTTTTGTCCTCAACTCCTAGGGGCATTTTTCCTTGTCCTTAACCTCCAACTGGAGGGTGCCAAATGGGTGGGTATTGACAACCACCCTTATCTACATTTCTGATCTTTTCTGTCTCCTAAATAGATTCCCATAAGCAGTTTGCAATTTCAGACACACTCCATTATTTACGGAACCTAATACGAAAGAAGGATGTCAGGGTTGCTAATGCCTTGCTGCACACAATTTTCCTTAGAGAAAAGTTTGAACTGCAATGAACATAATGAAGCAGGAGCCTGTGAGATAAATTTCTGGAGATGTTAATGTGAGATTTCCTGCACACCTAACACAATATGCACTGAGATGCATGAACAACAAAGGAGTACCACACAAAGGGAAAACTGTTAAGTCATTCTTTATTTAAGACCCTACTACACAATGTTTTGGTTGCCATCCCACCAAATAAACACATTATAGGTTCATAGGTTCAAAGGTAAGTACTAGGCCAGCTACCCTTGCAGACTATTTTAAGCTTAGCCAGTTTCATTTTTAACGTAGTAACCTATCCCATTTGGTTATAGATAGCCTTACCCATCCCATGGTCGATAATTATATATTACTCCTAATGAGAGTAACTAGGATCATACCATAGATGATTCAAGGGGACCTATGCATGGCGTAAAGCATTTAGGAGCTGCAACAGGAGGCAGTCTTGGGGTAAATTGTATATTTCCCATCCATGGATCTAAGTTGTGCTTAAAATGGGCAGGGATGAACTTTGATTTATGTGGATGGGGAGTCTGTTCCGTAGCAGCAGTGTCCTCTGCAAAATATACCTCTCTCTCCAAACCATTCTACTGATGTTGCAGAAGAGGTTTAGATCCCTAAACTGAGTATTTCTGATTCTAATATTATTATTATTATTATTATTATTATTATTATTATTATTATTATTAGTAGTAGTAGTAGTAGTATTATTATTTTTATTATTAATTATTATCATCATCTTTTAGGATTTCAAACTGAACTTTCTTGGCCCAGACAACCAAGACATTTCAAACCTCCTTGCTGATCTTAAACTTTTACAACTCATCAGCAAACCACCCACACCAAGTTTTAAAATTAATCACCACTCACTGCTAGATTTTGATAACCTCCATCCAGCCAATACCACTACAATCATCACTCAGTCTCACACCTTAAGTGACTACTGCTCTATAACCTTTGACATTCAAAACCTAAAAAAAGAAACACCAAAATTGATTTATTTCAAACTTAAGTCTTGTCTCCAAATCTTTAGGATACAATCCCATATCTCCAAAAGTAGACTGATCACCCTCACTTACTGGTCCAAACCCATATTCAACTTTTCCTCTCACCTCAGCAAATTCACTTCCACATAATGTCCAGAATCACTAAATACAGTAAACATGAATGTCTAAAATACTTATGAACCTTTGAGATGAAGCCTAGAATACTTGGGAAACAGATATTTCCACTGCCAATAATGATCATTACACCTAGTTTCACAATGTTACCAAACAGGCAATCCACAGATACAAACCAAACTCATACAAATAAGTCAAACCTCTGTTCAACATTCCCCAAAAAAATTCTGGCATGAAGGTAACCACATATCTGTTAGAACTCCCCCTGAGGAGCTACACCCACAAGGGTTCATTCCTTGTCAGACTGGCTACAGTTGACTTTCTCAAATAATTCTCCTACCCACCACACTCCCCTATCTTACCAAATACCATCCACCCCACATAATATCTTTCTCCTTTTACTTCACGAAAATCGTTAACCAAATAACTTAATTTCTAGAAGAAATATCACTTGTTTCTCCCACTGGAGCTGACACCCTATGACCCTCATTTCTGTATTACTGCAGAGACTATATTGTCAACCCCCAAAGGACATCTTAAATCAACCAACACTATCCAAACTTTCTGGAAGTTGGCATTTGTCGGACCAGTACCTAACAATCCCAAATTCTCCTAAACTGGTCACTTCCAACCTCTATACTTTCTACTTTTGGCAAAATCCTTGAAAAATTATTCTGTAAACAGCTTACCTCTTACCTAGGAAAATACCACTTGCTGTCAAACAAACAAATGGCAGATCTTCTGGGTCGTAGAAGTACCCTAACTGCTCTCTTGCACCCTAAATGATCACTTACTCACCAATATGAATAAAGGCAACCTAACAGGAGTGATATTTTGGACCTAACACAAGCCTTTGATTATCACTCTACTTTGCTAACTCACCTCCTTGTCATCTGCATCAGCCCTGAAGCCACACAGTAGTCTTCTGAAATAGATCCTATGTGATGAAGATCACCTCCTTTATATCAAACTCTTCACTCACTCACTCAGGTGTTCCACAAGGGTCCAAACCTGTCCCATTAATATTCTCTACTTTCAATCCAAACAAAAACAGCATGGAACAAAACAGAAACAAACAAAAAAAAAAAAAAACAAGTTCCAATGAACAAACCACAAGAGTCCTTCTAAGATTAAGCGCTTTCATTCTTTATATTTTCACCATAGAACTTCCTCAGAATCGTATTACAAAATGTTTCCATAACATTCCATACTGCGAATATAGATAGCAAATAGCATATATGGCAGATCGATCACCAGGATTAAAGGATATGATCAATATAAAATGTTTTATTTTGGGAGTGAATCAGTAGTTTAGAATAAATATGCCCAATCTTGTCTGAATTAGAAGCCAAGCAGGATTGAGCCTGGATAGCATATGGATGAGAGAATGTTTAGGAATATAATTTTTTGACAATGAATTTTAACATTTTTTTTTGATTGGTGGAAAAAGGCAATTAAGATCTATGATTGAGTCTATTTTCTGACTGGTAAAAAAAAACATTAAGATCTATTGATTAGCTTGTTTGTAGTGTATAATGATTGGGCCTGAGATTAGGAGATGTTTCTTTTATTGAGATTTTTGAAACTAATTTAAATGTTGTATTTCATTGGGTGCATGTGTTTTGAATGGTAGTTGATTAGTTCTGTGTGCTTTTTGGTGCAAAGCCTGGAGAGTATTTAAATGTTATGGAAACATTTTGTAATAAGATTCTGAGGAAGTTCTACTGTGAATATATTAAAGAACGAAAGCTCTTAATCTTGCTCTTTTGGTTTGCCCTTTAGAACTTGTTTTTTTATTCTCTATTTTCATAACCAAATTACCCATTGACCTACAACTTATCCTGTACATAGATGGCATTCTCATCTATCCCAGCTACAGAAAGACCTTCTTGTACTGAATAAGTGGTCACCTCCAAGAAGTTTCTTCTCAACCTCAAATAAATATGCATCAAGAAAACACTTACTAAAGCAATGGCCTCTCTCATTATCTTTGAACAAGAAGACAACCTGTTAGAGACATCAACTACTTTCAGATACCTGGGAATTTGGCTTGACCAGTTCCTCTTCCTTGAGCACATCCAAAATCTCAGATCCAAATCAGCTATCTTTTATTCTGGGCCCATAAAATTTCTCAGTTCCAATAACCACTTGCCAAGGTGGCAGTGACTAAAGGTGTCCTGCTAGCTCAACTATACTATGGCTTACCTCTGTTTACTGCCTTCTCAAAAAAAACATTACCACATGACTAGCAGTACCAAACAAAATATGTTGATTCATTACCAACTAACCCTGTAAGGAACTTCATTGCCTCACAATTGCTAAAGCTCACTGGCTACTTGTGCAAGCCAGAGCCAACCTTCTTCTAGACTGCCTACTTTACAAACTACCGCAGCAAGAGACCCTGTCTCCTCTCACAATGAAACTCATAACAGTCACCCAAGTGTACAACCTGAAAAGCCAGGTAACATGTGGCCTAACACTCCAAACCCCATTCAACAAACTACATTGCTACAACCACAACTTCTGTGTACTTTTACCAAAACTGTGGCAGTCTCTTCCACCCAATGTCATAATACCAACTACCCTACATTCAGGCTGCAATTGTAACAGTTTCTAATACAACTATATATCAAAGTACCTGACTGAAGACTGGACATATCATATAACCAACAATATTTTCTCTACCTGCTTCTCTCATATCACAAATTTATTGCAGTAATGCTCCTTTGTAATTTCATTTTCTCTACCATTTGGAAACATGTACATATTTTCCCAACTGATTCTGTTCCATTGTTGCTATTGTTTACCGCTGGTCATGTTTTTTTTTTGGTTACTTCATCTATGCTGAACATAGTGGGCAGGATTCAATAAACCCTATGTGACTCATTAAAACTGTGTACACATCACTCCACACACACAATAAAGTGCCGATCTGTATTCAGTAAGTGGTTCTACACGATGTGCAGAGCCACACAAATACAGAAAACATTATGGTATTTTAATTACTGCATAAGCAGCTGAACTGTATGTTAATCAACAAATCTAGGATGGCGAAGCTATTCAACATGCTATAAAGCAATCCTGTTTACTTAGTGTAGCCTTTTGCCTTGTACTCCAAAACCTACTGGACTACAGCCATGGAACTACACTGCAGGGAAAGAATGTTAGGGGCTGGTGCTCGTCTGCATGTGTGTGTGCAACAGGCCCAAGTCTATGCTGCTGCTGCTACTGCTGCTGATAGACATCACACAAGGAGGAGAAGGATATTTAGACCTAGTTTATCTTTTCATGGTCTGCCTGAGGTGGAAATAGTACAGTGCTGCAGGATAGATAGAGACACACTCCAGGAAGTTTGCAACCTCTGTTGTCCTCACCTGAGCAAGGGCAAATCAAGGGAAACCAATACCTGTGGAGACCAAGGTATGTGCAGCACTTAGAATATTAGCTACAGGAACTTTTCATTGACCCACAGGGCACATGCTGCTGGTGTCACAGGCATCAGCATCCGGGATCCTACACCAATTCCTGAATGCATTGCTATAACATGCCAGTGACCATATATATTCCCCCTATTCTGAGGACAAAGCTAGAACTATGCAGGAGTTCTACCCCATAACACCCTTCCCTGAAGTTTTGGGGCTATAGGCTGCATGCACATTGAGATCAAAGCACCCCTTAAATAACAGGGAAGGGTTTACATCAACAGAAAGGTGCTCAGTTCCATTACCTGCCAGGTGTAATGCAAGGGGAATCATCCTGAATGTGTCTGCTGGCAACCCCAGCAGTTACCATGACTCCCCATATCTGGCACACCTCACAGCTCTATCAGAGGTTTTCCAGGGGTGATGTCATACAAGAGCATTTACTGGGTGATGCAGGGTATGCACTCAAGCCATGGCTGATGATACCCATCAGAATGCACACCCACTCATGGAGGAACGCTACAATGAGGCACACAATCAAACAAAAAATATCATTGAGCATGTGTTTGGGCAGTTAAAGTTGCAGTTTCAGTGCCTAGATACATGGGGGGGACTCTGCAGTACCATCCCAGTACTTGTGTCAAAATTAGCACAGTCTGTGCTGTCCTACACAGTATCATCATGTGAAAATAACTGCAGCAGGAACACCAAAGGCTAGGACCAAACATTCCACCACCACTGGCAAGGTAACCACATTCACACCCAGTTGAGGAGTCAGAGCAGGAACCCCCAGTTGCTGTGGGTGTAGGTGGACATAGGTGTGCATAGTATGCCCTCACCCTGGGCAAGAGGCAATGATTAGCACACAAGCTCACAAGCTTATGCACATACATGGAGTAAAATTGATGTCAGGTAATGCTCACCACCTCTACTTCCCCATGCAATGGCTGTGTACTGCTAGCATCAGACAGAGTCAGCCCCAAATGACAACAGTTGTAACTGTAGGACTATCAAGGTGACAACAGTTGTAACTGCAGGACTATCAAGATAAGTGTTAAACCTGTAATACAAAAAGAAATGTGTAAGAACATTAATGAATGGCAGATACCTACATAATTGGTACTTGGAAATGTAGTTAAGTAGAATGTGTGTGAGTTGTCCAGTACTGCCATCAATATCTGACATGACTGACATCTTTAATATATATTTATGCCATTTATCAAATAGTTTGGCCCATGCAACTGAAATACCCACTATAGAAAAAGAGTCCAAAAAGCATACTTATCACAACGCTCCCATATGTGGAGCAATAAGCATGACTCTAAACAGTCACCTCCACTTCAAGTTCCCTAGTTACGTGGTTACCTTTCAGTGTAGATTCAACCCTCTGAGTACTCTGAAGATGAAAATGAGGTATGAACTCATAGCAGATGTAAACATCGTGCAGCCTCTATACCATTGTTAGGTGCGACCATTGTTGGAACGGAGCCATCGGAGCTGATCATCTAGGTCTTCCAGGTTATCAGACCATGATTTAGAGAGGGTGGTAAGCAGATTATTAAAATCACAGGCACTGGCCCAGATGCTTCATAGTCCATCTCAACAGATGACTATTAGTCCACACCCCCTTCAAGTTCCTCCTTCGACTCTACCCCAGAGTTTGGAGCTGGAGTCTACGGGAATAGTTAAAGCTATGGCTGAGGGGCAGATACCCCCTCCTTCTGCACCTTCAGCATCTACTCTTATCTCCTCCTCGAGACCTTCCTTGGAGGGATTCGGTGGTCGGGCTTCCCTGGTCTCCTCCGAGGGGGTGAGTGGCATCGGACCCTTGTCCGACCCCGCTCTTCCCCTTGGAGCTTCGGCCTTGGTGAGCTCGGCTCCGACATCTGCCTCGGAGCCTTCCCTTTCGGTGGGCCCAGGAGTCCCAGTTTCTTCAGAACGGGTTCTCTCGGATCTCCCTGGGAGGGGAGCCTTCGTGGTGATGAAGAGTGTGCTGGCCACTGGGCTCAGTCAGCAGTCTATTCCCTTAGCTCCTCCCTCTATGGTGCCTGTCGATATCTCTTCCCTCTCTCTTGCTCCCGGACCTAGAGATCCACCGCCTCAGGTTTCCCCACTGGGAAGAACCCCCTCTTCTGAGGATTCTCCTGACCAGTCAGGAGATCCTCCGCGCAAGAGGACTTGTAAGAGGAAACACCTGGACTCCCCTGAATCTACCACTTCAGATACCGACTTAGATGAGTCGGAGGGATCCCCAAGATCCCCCTCTGAGGATGTCTCCTTTTCAGACATCCTGGAACTCCTAAAACAGAGGGGAAACTGGCCCTCCATAAATCCCTCCGAGGATGAGTCGGTATACCTAGAGGCATTTGGATCTCGACCCTCCACCTCCTGGGTGTCTCCTCCTCCTTTCGACCCCCTTATGGAGGTTATTGCTCGGAAGGCTTGGGCTGCTCCTGATTCTGTAGAGCCAGTTCCTAGGAGGCTGTCTAAATTTATTACAGCCCCTTCTGAAAAGCAATTCCTTACAAAAGGTGTCCCTGTTGATGCCATGGTGGTGGCGGCCGCCACTAAGAAGGAACTTGCAGATCCTTCCGTACCAGTCCATCCTCCTAATAAGGATTCTAGGACCATGGACAGGTATGGTAAGCGGATGTTCTCCTCAGCGACCTTTGCCATGCGTTCGCTGAACTATTTATGTCACTTCACCAGACTCCAAAGGGACATCCTTAAAGAACTAGGTGAAGTAGTACAGGATCCTACAGCTCCAGGGGCTCAAGAAAAGATAGCTTCTCAGCTAGGAATCCTTAATTCTATAGCTAACTCCTCCATGCGGCTGATTTTGTATGCAGCAGATGGAGCGAGTAGAGCCGCAGGTACAGGAGTGGCTCTCAGACGTCAATCCTGGATGCGGCTCTGTAATTTTGCAGATCCCTTTAAGGCGTCCTTCACGAATTCTCCCTTTGATGGGTCAGCTTTGTTTGGCCCTCAAGTGAAGGATACATTGACCAGGTGTGAGCAGGATAGCAAGACTCTTTCTGCCGTAGGGGTCCGTTTTTCTACCCCCTCTAGACCTTACCCCAAAGGTCAGAAGGGTGGAAAAATGTGGTTCCGTAAATCCCAGGGAGTCACGCCAGACACACGTGGTCAGTTTACCCCTAGAGGCAGAGGGGGTAATAATAACAGACGCCGCCCTAGAGGCAGAGGGGGTCCACAAAACCAGGGAAGCAGAGAGCACTCTCTCTGACAAGCCCTTCCAGCATCCCTGAGATGTTGCCCGACTGTCCATCCTTGGAGGCAGTCGGGGGAAGACTATCGCTGTACCCAGAAGCCTGGTGTTCCCCCTCACAAGACAGATGGGTACAGTCGATCATATCCGAGGGATACAAGATTCCTTTCGAGGAAAATCCTTTCAATCACAAAAATTCCCTTCCAGACGTGCCACCCGGTCTAAGGGAAATAGCAAAGTTAGAAGTATCAAAGCTTCTACAAAAAAGGGCCATTCAGCCAGTTACAACAGACCATTCAGAGCCCGGAATCTACTCAAGGTTCTTTTTGGTCCCCAAAAAGACGGGAGACTGGAGACCAATATTGGATCTCAGCAGACTCAACAAGTCTGTGAGAAAGACAAGATTTTGAATGGTCACACTTCAATCAATTTTGCCCTTCCTGGGCAAGAACATCTGGATGTGCTCAATAGACCTTCAGGATGCGTACTATCACATAAAAATTCACAGATGCTCCAGAAGGTTTCTCCGCTTTCGGCTGGGGTCCAGTCATTTTCAATTCAGAGCCCTGCCCTTTGGTCTCACTACAGCCCCCAGAGAGTTCACCAAATGTATGGCAGTGGTCACGGCCCACCTGAGACGTCAAGGATTCCAGGTGTTTCCGTATCTCGACGACTGGCTTCTTTCAGCCACCACCAGGCATCAACTTCTCCAAGCCAGGGATTACACACTAAATCTCTGCACTCAATTAGGAATTTTGATCAACTACGAAAAATCCTCCTTGTTGCCCTGCCAGTCTATTACTTTCATAGGCGCAAACTTAAACACTGTTCGGATGTCAGCAACCCTCACAGACCAAAGAATCTCAGATATCCAAAGTCACGTGCGGATCATCCTTGCCAGCAAAAAGGTGCAAGCCAGAATGGTTCTGAAGGTGTTGGGCCTCATGGCAGCGGCCATTACCCTTCTTCCCTTGGCCCGCTTCTACATGCGTCTTCTTCAATGGATGTTGTTCACCCAGTGGTCTTACCAACAACTTCCCATGCATCACCAAATCCTGGTGACACAAGTTTGCAAAAATCATCTATCCTGGTGGATTTCTTCTCCCCAGATTCATCAGGGCAGACCCTTTGTATCCCCGGCCCCGGTAGCCACAGTCACTACGGACGCCTCCCTGATCGGGTGGGGGGGTCATTATCAGGGCAGGATGGTTCATGGGACGTGGCAACCGTTCGAATACCACCTGCACATAAATGTCCTAGAGATGAGAGCAGTGCTTTTAACGTTGCAAGCCCTCAACGACTTTCTTCCCTTGGGAACAATTGCAGTTCACACAGACAACATGTCTGTAGTATGGTATATCAACAAACAGGGCGGAACCAAGTCCTACCCCTTGTGTCGAGAAGCTCTCAGACTTTGGCAATGGGCGATCTCCTCTCATCGGTTTCTGGTAGCAACGCATATCCCTGGGAAAACCAACATTTTAGCGGACAGATTGAGCAGAGCTATTCTCATGCCTCACGAGTGGTCTCTCAAACAATCTATAGTGGAGGAGATTTTTCTAGAATGGGGCCGCCCATGTTGCGATCTTTTTGCTACTCCCCAAAACAGCAAATGCCCAGACTTCTTTTCTCTCTTCCCACTGCCAGGCCATCCCCCCAGAAACGCTCTTACCCAGGATTGGCCCCAGGGACTTCTTTATGCTTTTCCTCCCTTTCCATTGATTCCACAAGTACTCCAGAAAGCCACCATTTTGAGAGCCAAAATGATTCTCATTGCCCCCTATTGGCCTCGACAAATTTGGTTTCCATTCCTCCATCGTCACCTATTGGTGCAGCCATGGCATCTGGACCCAGTGCCAGACCTTCTGATTCACCAATCGGGTCAGCTGCATCGGTCTATTCCTTCTCTCAACCTCACAGCTTGGTTGCTCCACTTCCTTCCTTAGCCAGGCTTCCTATGATCTCTAATCCTGTTAGGGATATCATAGTGGCTTCCCTTAAATCCTCTACTAGAAGGATTTATATCAGCAAGTGGAAATGCTTCTCTTGTTGGGCAAAATCAAAAAATATAGATCCCTTTACTGCTCCTGTTCATGCAGTTTTGGATTTCTTAGCGGAAATCTTTCACTCGGGCTCTTCATCTTCCACGGTCAAAGTTCAGTTGGCTGCTATCTCGAACTTTCATGACGGGTTTGCAGATCACAACATTATGTCCCACAGGCTTTGTAGAGCCTTTCTAAAAGGAATTTTTCTCCTTAAACCTCCTGTCAGGAGTCCTCCTCCTCAATGGGACCTAAATCTAGTGCTGACATCCTTAATTCTTCCTCCCTTTGAGCCAGCTGTTTCATGTTCACTGAAGTTTCTTTCATGGAAAACACTCTTCCTTGTCGCTATTACCTCGGCCAGGAGAGTGTCAGAACTTCATGCTCTTTCTGTTCGTCCCCCTTATTTGGTCTTCCACAAGGACAGAGTATCCTTGAGAACTAATCCAACCTTTTTGCCTAAGGTGGCTTCAAAAACTGATTTGAACCAATCTATTGATCTCCCTGTATTTTTCCCTAATTACTCAAACAGATCGGAACAAAAATTACATTATCTTGATGTTCACCGCCAACTCAGATATTATTTGGACAGAACAAAACAATTCAGGAAATCCGATCAGCTCTTTCTTTCTTATGCTGAAAATAAGAAAGGCCTTCCTGTCTCCAAAGTGACCTTATCTAGATGGCTTTCTTCCACCATCTCCGAAATCTATCAGCTTAGGGGAAAACAGCTGTGCTCAAAACCAAAAGCACATTCAACCAGAAGCTTAGCCACTTCCACAGCTTTTCAGGCTAGACTTCCATTAGACACTATTTGTGCTGCAGCCACTTGGGCCACTCCTCATACCTTTGTTTCTCATTACAAATTGGATTTGGCCTCCAGGGATAGAGCCAGTTTTGGCTCTACAGTTCTCAAGAGTCTGTTCCATTGAGCCACCCAGGATAGAGGTGCTAGGGAAGCGGTCCCATCAAGCAAGAATGAAGGCGAGATTGACAACTTAACATTGAGAAGTTATGTACCTACCATAACGTTCCATGTTAGTTGTCTTCTCTTCTTTCTTGCGACCCTCCCTCCTGCCCCCTGGCCTGGACAGACCTTTTTCTCCCTATCTGGAAGATTGCTTCTTAAAACCAGCTAGTTCTGGCCTTTTTTATAGCCCATCCTTTAGGCTTTTTGCCTTTCTTTCCTTCTAGGAAAGTTTTCTGTGCTAGGTGTTGTTGCCTATAGGGACCAAATGAGATCTGGGTACTTACCGCCTTGCATCATGGGATATGGGGCTGCCTCGAGCTGGTAAAAGTGACTCTCGAGCTTAGCAAAGTGCTGAGTCGGAGCTGAGGATCGGCTCCAAACCCATCAAGTAAGAAAGAAGGCGAGAGAAGACAACTGACATGGAACGTTATGGTAGGTACATAACTTCTCATTTCCTGCCTTTGCTGAAAACTGTTGTTGATTGTCATGTATTTGTATCACACCTTGAAAGAAAAATGAGAGAGTATACACTAGACATTGCATGTATGATAGTAAAGCAGAGATAATGGAAGGATTTCCAGAATACAAAGAGAAGGCAGAGCTGCAGTTTTGCAAACATATTCATAAATATTGTGTGATCACTCATTTCACTAAATATGTTATCTATACATATACAATCAGCGGAGATTGTCCAACTGTATTAACTATTTAATACTGGATATGAAATGTGAATTACTTGTATAAACTTGATTTGATTAGCATTGCAAAGCTGTGCCTGTGGCAAAGGGAGATACCCCCTATAACTGTATTGTATAAGTGCCATAGTCTGATGGTTCAGTCCAGAGCTGTCTAATTGTTTAACCTTTGTTTCCCTTTTTTTAATCCTTTTTTTATCATGTGCATGGCACATGGCATAGTGCAAACATAGTTAGCTGCTTAAAAAGTAAAAATTAATTTCAGTCAGCTTATAGAGTACAAACATGATTAGCAGCATTACGTGGTGGCCAGCAACATGGATGGTAATGACTGCAAAAATTCCACCTCTTAACATGACTGTCTCTGTGGCACAAGGTATAAATATGTTGAGCTAAAAAAGAGAGAACATAGATAAAGTGGGGTTAGAGTCCCACGGTAGTTATTTTTTACTGAGGAAAAGTCATAATGAGTATTTACACACATAATATATGTTCGCTATTGCCTTTTACATGCATGTTGCCTACCAATCTGAAAACAGCATATTCCATTCTGTGACTTGAGCTACTGTATTGATGGCCACTGCTGTCATTTGGCTACATGTTCATCCCTTAATAGCTGTAGTAATATGCTTCCTTAGGACTGTTGACATCAGATGATGCTATGTATATTGTTGCCTTAGTAATGTATGTGTTTTGTGAAGTATATCAACATTCTACAATGTTCTTATTCAATCATCACAGTGACAGTTGATAAACATATAAGCATATGATGTACAACTGATGTAATGGCATGAAATAGGTAGAGTTGCATGACTGTGTTAGCATGTGATTCAAATTCAAGGCTTTATTTGGAGGTGATATACAGCCTGAAGTCCAGTTCTAGCATAGGTATGGTTATAGTGTAACTGTACTGTGTCACTGATGTACCACGTCATCACATCAACATTGACACTTGATAGTTTGCATGAAATGGCAGGATAACATATGCACTGCTAATGTCAAGAGAACAGTGATCATTTGGCATGTGTTGAGTTTTGACATGTACTTATAGAGGGTGTTCCATGGTATGTGTACAATGTCACAGTAACAGCTTCCTTGATCACTGACACTTGACTCTGCACTGCTGTACTTTCTGTGCACATGGGTATAGTTGATGCAATAATTTCAGTCTCACATATGCTATGCCATTCATTATAACAGATCACTTCTTAATTCACACAACAGTTGCAGATGCTACAGACCATTTCCATTGCTGTTACGTGACAGATGCATGTTTTACTAAGCTGTGTGTAGGGAATCCACTCATAATAGTGTGTTGTTTGTGTGTGTGTTGTTATCCATATAGCCAATACCTATGTCAACCAGAGATGCTGTTGTCAAGTGTATCACATTTGTCACAGTGAGCTCCCACACATCTGGTCACCATACAGAACTACTCTTTGGGATGCATACCCCTTAGGATTTGACAGTGCATACTTCCCTTCAAGGTGTACTACTAGACGCTTGTATGAAATGTCTTTCCGTGTTGCATCCAGTAAATACACAGCTCAATGACTACACTGATAACATGGGTTTGATTCTTGCAGGAGGTGATTGTGGCTTATGTGGCATGCAGACGTCTCAGCTGGCCAGGATAGCCAGTGATTTCCAGGTTTAACCCTGTCCTTCTTAAACCCTCCAAAAAGTGGTCATTTTTGGGGAAGGGGTAGTAAATTCTCCTTATAGAATACTGACAATCATTACAGTTGCACACATGTTCCTTAAATGCCACAGATCAATGGTCATAATATTTTAAAAGTGTCTATGTTTGTGCCTGTTTCTGTGTACATTTGTCCAGGAATCTGTTATTGTGTGTCCTTGACTGGCTGAGAGCTGTAGTGACATGTCAGACATATTCAAGCAAGTCATTTTGTAGATCATCAGACTATGTATATGCCCCCTATTGGATATACCATCCTTACTAAATGTCCTCTCCACTTAGCATGTCAGTGATGTTTACATCACAACCATTCCCTCCCACTGACATGTAACCTTGTGTGACGGTCACATATATATGCTATCATGTGTGATGATATAATATACTCACACAGGAGATGTAAACAGCAGTACATACTATGCTAGTTACATGTGCTTAATATTAATCTACTGACTTGTTTTGGAAGTGTACGTACATTAACCTTGCCTATCACTGCCATATTAATCATGCATTTTTACTCTATTTATTCCTATCATTCGTGTCTGTGCCCATTTTCATCACCACACTGTCCCTGCCCACTGTACGTTAACTTGTATTTGCCCTTGCTGTTTACCCCACCATTATTTTATTCTGCAGATAATTGTTGTTGTGTACATTGCACTTAGTACACTTTTCTATACTGTGTTATTACTGCTGTTGTTGCAGTATTTTCACCTCTGGTTGTCATTGAGACTGTCTGCACAATCTCGCCCAGCAGGTTTGCTAGAAGGCAAACTTGAATGCTTCTTGTTTCTGTGGTCGTGCTGTCCTGCACGGTTTCATAGTGGCAGCACTGTTGCTGGCCATGAAGTCTTGCAGATTCTTAGTTTTAGCACTTGAATTTGCTTATTCGTTCTCAGCACTTGTCAGAACTTGTTGTAAGCACTAAATAAGCTACAAATTACTACAGCACTCAACTTCCTCATTAGCTAGAGGAAAACAGTTTTTGTACTTACTTTCCTCACTTGCTTAGAGAAAAATAGCTCTTGTACTCATTTTCCTCACTTGTCTAGAGGAAAATAGTTTTTTATTCAGGCATGTCCAAGGGTCAGCTCCCAGTGTTCTCTCCTGTCTATCTGATGAATCTGGGCATCTTGGGGCAATGTAGCAATTGCCTCATGTACACAGACAACCCTCTCCTCCTACCACCCAACACTGCAACCTGTGAGAGATGCACTTATCTAGCCAAACTGGAGGTAAAGCTCTCTCCTACCAAGACTGAACTTGACATTCAAGAGGAGAAGGTAAACACTTGCACCGCACCACACTCATCACATAGTCCCACAAAACCTACACCACCAAAAGCCACAAATAGAAACACAAAAACAAGCTCAAGCAACAGAGACCTCCAAAGCAGAAATGCAAGCAACCTCCACCCCTCCAACACAACCCAAATGACACATAGCCCACAGACTCAGTGTGCCACTCAACCACAGCTCATAAGGCAAAGCAACATACCCAACACACTAGTCATAAATGACTCTATAGTCAGGCACACTGATGTCCCACTCACCAGGCCAAACAAGGAGAAGGTTATTGTCAGCTGCCTGTCGGGTGCTAGGATCCGCCACATAACCCAAGCACTCAGGTCACTCCACAACAAGTACTAATATGACTCTGTCATTGTCCATGTTAGTGTGAATGACCTGATATGTACCTCCCTGGACTACAGGAAAAGGGACATGGAAGAGCTCTCTGATCTCGTAGCCCAGGCAGGTATGACCCTAGGCCTGAGAAGCATCCTGCCATTGCCCAGAATGATACCCCAGTACAAGGACAAAATGATTGACTTCAACAATTTGCTAAGCTTCTGGTGTCATTCTAAGGGGATCCAGTATCTGTCTGCCTGGGACAACATGGTTGACAGACCATGATGCTTTGCCAGAGATGGCCTGCACCTGTCACCCCTGGGATTCCGGATACTGGCTAAGGCTCTTGCCGTCCCTATAATACCTTTTTTAGGCAAGGTTCAAATGACAAATTCACCACCGTAACTAGCAAGCAAAAACTGAGGGTAATGCTACTCAATGCTAGAAGTCTAAATCTCAAAATGCACTCCCTCGAGTCACTCCTTAAAATGGAGAACATTGATATCTGCGCAGTGACTGAGACCTGGTTCAAGGCTCCAGAGAGCACCCCTGCATTACCAGGCTATAACTCATACCATACTTTTTAGCCACCTAACCTGGTCTGGAACACCAAAAGTGGAGGTGTGGCCATATTCATTAAGGATATCCACACCTCCAGGCTAGTTGCTCAGCATAATGCATCTGAGGTTATCCAAGTGCAACTAACTCTGGGCAAAACTGCAATCCAAATTGTAGCTTGCTACAGATCCCCCACCATTCCCCAGGATTCCCACTCCTCTTTTCTTGATATACTGGAAAAAAATAGGGTTCAACTAAACACCCTAACAATGGGCAGCTTCAACTACCCCACCATTAACTGGGAAAGCTACTCAAGTACCAATGCCTTCGCTCAACACTTTCTGGAATTCATAAATTCCAATACCCTGGATCAAATTATCCGCACCCCCACCAGAGGCAACAATATCCTAGACCTAGTCATTACCAGCATGAGTGACTGGTGTTCCACACATGAGGTCAACTCCTCGTTGGTCAGATCCGATCATAAGTTAAGCATCCTAGATAGCCACATCCTGCCCCCACCCCCCACCCCCATTAAGTAAACCACAGTAAAAAAGTTCTCCAAAGCCAAATTCATGCTTCTAAAGACACAAATGGTAAACATCATGACACCCATGCAGATGGACAATACAGTTACGACTGCTGAATCCTACACAAATGCACTCTATAAGCACTTACACAAGTGCATGGATCATCCTATCCCAAACAACACCAAGACGCTATCCTCCAAAAAAAGAAAGCCAATCTGGTGGTCCCCTGCCATAAACAAACTCTACAACAGAAGGAAAGAACTGTTGCAAAAGAGAGTAAAATCCCATGAGTGGAGGAGCTCCCTGGTCAGCCTCAGTAAGAAGCTGAGATCCCTTATAAGATCCTCCAAAGCTAGTTATGAAAACAAAATCACCACTGATTCTAGGGACAAACACAAAGCATTCTATAGCTATGTCAAGAATCTCAATGGCAACACCCAGATCTGCTCTGAGTTACAGCACAATGGCACAAAACGTACAGAACCAACTGATATTGCCAACATCCTGGCAAATAGGTTCAGTGCTAACTTTACCCCCCTCTCACCCCTTAAAGGGCCCATATCTATACAGGAAGAATGCAGAGTCCCTGTAATCACAACTATGCAGGTAAAAGCTGCACTCTCTAAAGCCAAAAACACAGCATCCATGAGACCAGACAACATTCCAGGCTGTGTTTTACATGAACTTCAGAACGAACTGGCTCCCCACCTAAGCACCATGTTCAGTCATAGCCTCACATCAGGCTTTGTGCCCACTGAATGGTGCACAGCAACAGTTATTCCACTCCACAAAGGGGGAGCCACCACTGATCCCGGGAACTATTGCCCTATTAGCCTGATGAGCCTGGTCTGTAAGGCCATGGAACATATCATCATGGAACTCATAAACAAAGACATTGGTAACCTCCAAACTCTGGACCCCACCCAGTTCAGATTTGTGAAAGGCAGAACATGCCTCCTGAACCTGATCAACTTCTTTGAGGCAGTCGCCAAAGCCATAGATGAGGGTAAGGTGGTTCACACAGCCTATCCTGACCTTACCAAGGCTTTTCACACCATCCCCCATTCTGGAATTATAGCTAAACTAACTAAACTAGGTATAAATCCCTACGTCACAAGATGGGCTGCCAACTGGCTCATTGACAGAACCCACAATGTAAAATTTGCAGACTCCAAATCTGACTTCAAACTAGTGACAAGTGGAGTATAAGTAGGGTTTAGTCCTGGGACCTCTCCTGTTTGATATCTACTTCTCTGAAGTACAGACTAACACAGAAGGCCTTTGTCTAATGAATTTCACAGATGACTGCAAACTAGGAGCCACAGTCGAGTCCCCAAATGATGTGGACATCCTACAGTAGGGTCTCACTGAGACAGGTGCCTGGTGTCAGAGCCCCTCAAGCTCAATGCCAAAAAGTGCATTGTCACCCCCTTTGGTAAAAACTCTGTACCCATGAACTACCACATAGGTGGCAGTCTACTTAATTACAAATGTGTGATAAGAGACCTTGGGATCCAGGTGGACAGTAATCTCTCCTTTGATAATCACATCGCCACAGTAGTCAGGAAATCTTTCTACATGGCACACTCCATCACAAAAGGGTTCTCATCCAGGAAAAAAGCGGTCATTGTTCCCCTCTACTCGACACTCATTAGACCCATTATAGAGTACAATGCCCCTTTTGGAATGTACCTCACAAGATATCTGCAGTAGCTGGAAAGGCCACAGAAGTACCTCACAAAGAGGATTACTGGCCTCAAACAGATGCCCTACACTAACTGTCTCAAAAAAACTCCAGCTTTACTCTGTAGAATATCACCTACTCCGAGGTGATCTCTGCCTAACATATAAAGCTATGTCAAACCCAGACCATCAGTGGTCTCTTCTCGGGCTTCCAGACTCTCCAATTCAAACGTGGACTGAGTGGTGCGGAGACTTCTACAGGACCCGGTGCTTGCAAAAATTCTGTCAGTTTTGACTCTAGCAGCTTCGGAACCAACAAAGTCCTCTCCTATTGTTGTTGTTGCTCCTCCTCCTCGGACTCAAACCAAGACTTCGGAGCCGGAGGAGGCCAGTCAGTCGTTGGTGGAGCCATCGGTGCTGACACTCACCTCTGAACTGTTGGTACCGATCACCCTGATATCCTCTGCTCCGGCAGTGGAATCTGGGAGCCAACACTCTCCCGTTGGTTCCGGGGGGAGTCAAACTGATATATCGGTTCTGACTCGTCCTCTTGAGGCTTTGGCACGGATGAGTTTGGCCCCTACCTAGGGCTCAGAGCTGACAGTTCTGGTGCGAGAGGAGTCCTTGGTGTCTTCGGACCCAGGTGCTTCTTTGCATCAGAGCCATGGGGTCTTCGATGCCATGAGTAGGGCTTTGTCCCCTCGGACTTCCACAACCTCTGATATGGCCACCTCCTACCGGAAGGCACCTGCTTCTTCTCCACTTCCACAGGTTCACCGTAAGCGCAGGGACCCAGAGCCTCAGGATGCCCCTTTGGGGGAGCCCTGCTCTTCTGAGACCTCTCCAGAGATTCCCACTGAGGAGGTCCCTTGGAAGAGATTATGTAAGAGGAGACATTGTGATTCCTTGCAGGAATCTATCACATTGGACATCGATTTGGAGGAATCGGAAGGGATCCCCAAGGTCCCCCTCTGAGGATATTTCCTTCGGGGATATCCTTGAGATCCTTAAGCAGAGGGGGGGACTGGCAGCCTCAAAACCCTACCGAGGATGAATCAGTGCTCCTGAAGGTTTTCGGGTCTCAGCCCTCCACCTCTTGGGTGTCTCCACCTTTCAATGAGTTGATGGATCTTTTATCTCAAAGGGCGTGGGAGTCACCAGATTCTTTGGAGCCTGTTCCTAGAAGGCCAAACAAGTACATTTCAGCACCCCATAATAAGGCTTTTTTGTCTAAACCTATACCTGTTGATGCCATGGTGGTGGCGGCAGTTACTAAAAAAAGAGATGTCGGAGACTTCTATGTCTGTCCTTCCTCCTAATAGAGAGTCTCCTCAAGGAGCTTGGAGATACTCTCCATGATGCAGTAGCCAACTCTGTGGCGGACAAAATGACGTCTCAGCTTGCTACCCTCAATTCCATCATAAACTCATCCATGCGCCTCATGTCTTACACAGTTGATGGAATGAGTAGGGCTGCGAGCACAGGAATTGCTTTGCAGAGGCATTCCTGGATGCACTTATGCTCTTTTGCGGAACCTTTTAAGTCTTCGTTTGTAAATGCCCCTTTTGATGGTTCCTCCTTATTTGGACCAAAAGTCAAAGAGACCCTCACCAGATGTGAGCAAGATGGTAAGACTCTATCTGTCATTGGAGTCCATTTTTCTACCCCTACTAGACCTTATCCCAAAGGTCAACGGGGTGGGAAAATATGGTTCCTTAAGACCCAAGGAGCCTTTCTGAACTCACAAGGTGAAGCCTCCTCCAGGGTCAGAGGGGGAGGCAATGGTGGAAGATGATGCCCACGTGGCAGAGGGGATCCGCAGAACCAGGGTGATAGGTATCAGTTCCTTGGGAAACCCTATCAGCGCTCCTGAAAGGAGGCCCAACTGTCCTGCTCTGGTGGCAGTCGGGGGATGTTTGTCTTTGTACCTAGGTGCCTGGCTAAATATCTCAGAAGACCATTGGGTACAAATGTTAAATCCAGAGGATATTCTATCCCCTTTCACTCTCACCCCAGACCAACAAAAGGATTCCCAGATGTTCCACCCAGTCTATGGGATGTAGCATCCGTAGAGGTCCAGAAACTATTGCAAAAAAGAGTCATCCGGCCAGTCCCAGCAGACCAGCAAGGATCCGGAACTTACTCAGGGTTCTTTTTGGTACCAAAGAAGACAGGGGACTGGAGACCTATTCTGGACCTCAGCAGACTCAACAAATATGTGGTGAAGACAAAGTTCTGGATGGTCACACTTCAGTCCATTCTCCCATTTCTAGGAAAGGACGATTGGATGTGCTCCATAGATCTCCAGGATGTGTACTACCATATCAAAATGGCCAGGCCATCAAGGGATCATCTGTGCTTCCGGCTGGGAGCCAGTCACTTCCAATTTCAGGCCCTGCCCTTTGGTCTCACTAAAGCCCCCAGAGTGTTCACCAAATGCATGGCAGTGGTCATGGCTCACTTGAGACATTCAGGAATCCAGGTGTTTCCTTACTTGGATGACTGGCTCTTTACCGCCCCCACCAGGCATCAGCTTATTCAGGCAAGGGGCGCTACCATAGATCTATGTTCACTGCTGGGCATTACGATAAATTTAGAAAAGTCTGCCTTATTGCCATTGTAGCATACAGTCTTTAGAGGAGCAGACTTAGACACGGCCAGCATGTCCCTGAAGCTCCCTCCCGAAAGAGTAATTGTCTTCCAACAACAAATTGTGGATCTCTTGTCAAAATGACAAGCACCAGCATCACAGATTCTTAAACTGCTTGGCACTATGGCAGCAGCGATTTTTGCAATACCCCTTGTGAGGTCTCACATGCGCATTCTTCAATGGCTGCTATTCACGCAATGGACATTTCAGGAATTACCCTTGAATCATCTGGTTTTGCTTACTGACTCATGCAGGAACGACCTTCGCTGGTGGCTAACATCAGAGATGGCGACTATGGGCCACCCATTTGTTCTCCCCTTTCCAGTAGCAACGGTAACCATGGACACCTCCCTGATCGGGTGGAGGGGGCATTATCAGGGATGGACAGCCCAAGGTACTTGGCAGGCTCATGAGGCTCATTTGCAGATAAACGTCCTGGAGATGAGAGCGGTCCTCCTAGTGTTGCAGGCCTTTCAAGACTCTCTTCCCCTTGGCATGATTGCAATCCAGTCAGACAACATGTCAGTAGTCTGGTACATAAACAAACAAGGCGGAACCAAATCTTACCCCCTGTGTCAAGAGGCTCTAAGATTATGGAACTGGGCAGAGACCACCCAGCATTTTCTGATTGCAACACACATCCCGGGGAGATCCAACGTCATAGCAGACAGACACAGCAGAGCTATTCTGCTACCTCACATGTGGTCTCTCAAAAACAAAATAGCGGAAATGATTTTTTGCAGATGGGGCCAGCCTTGCTGTGACCTTTTTGCCACCTCCACAAACACCAAGTGCAGCAACTACTATGCCCTGATCCCTCAACAAGGACAATCCCCGAGGGACGCACTTGTCCATGATTGGCCTCCGGGATTCCTTTATGCTTTCCTCCCTTTCCACTGATTCCCAAAGTATTGCAGAAAGCCAGTTTTCTGGGCAGGACACTTATCTTAATTGCCTCATATTGGCTTCATCAAATTTGGTTCCCCTTTCTGAATCCTCATCTACTAGAAGAGCCATGGATTCTGGACCCAGTGCCGGATCTGTTGACCCCATTTTCAGGAGCTCTTCATCCCTCTCTTCAGTCCATCAAACTGACAGCTTGGCTGCTCCAATTCCCAGAATAGCCAGGTTCCAGAATTTATCAGAAGAAGCGCAACATATACTATTGTCGTCTCACAAATCTTCGACTAGGAAACTTTACCTCAGTAAGTGGAAAAGGTTTTCCATCTGGGCACAACAGAATAACATTGATCCTTTCAAGGCATCTATATCAGATATACTGGAACTCCTAACGAAACTGTTCAATGAAGGAGCTGCAGCAGCAACCATTTGAGTCCAACTCGCTGCAATTTCTAATTTTCATTTAGGTGCATCTGAAAATGGTATCATGTCTCATAAGCTGGCTAAGGCTTTTTTGAAAGGTACGATGCACTTAAAAACACTGATCAGATCTCCTACTACTCCCTGGAACGTAAATCTAATCCTGTCCAAAATTATTCTTCCACCCTTTGAACCTGCCTCTTCTTGTGAGCTGAAGTAAATTTCTTGGAAAACCATATTCTTGGTGGCCATCACATTAGCATGCAGAATTTCAGAGTTGCAGGCCCTTTCCATTAAGCCACTATACCTAACATTTCATAAAGATAGGGTTTCCCTCAGGACAAATCCATCGATTCTACCCAAAGTATGTTCAGAATTTATACTGAATCAGACAATTGAGTAATCCGTTTTCTTTCCTAACCATTCAAACCAGTTGGAGTATATGCTTCACAAACTTGATGTGCATCGACAACTTCACTTTTATTTGGACAGAACAAAGGATCTCAGAAGGGCTGATCAGCTGTTTGTCTCCTTCTCAGATTCAAAAAAGGTGCACCTGTCTCCAAAACTACCCTATCGAGATTGCTCTCTGATTGTATTTCCTTTATCTACAGTCAAGCGTGTATTGCATTACATAACAAGGTCAAGGCTCATTCTACAAGGGTGGTTTCTACTTCTGCAGCCTTCTTGACCAGGTTACCTATAGATTCTATTTGTACAGCTGCCATCTGGTCAAATCCACATACCTTTATATCTCATTACAAAATGGACAAGGTCTCTTGGGACAGAGCTTCATTTGAATCTGCTGTCCTGAAACAGGTACTCCCGTGAGCCAAACAAGATTGTGGTGCTGGGGACGCTATCCATCAGTAAGAATGAAGGCGAGATTGAACAACTTCACATTAAGAAGTTATGTACTTACCATAACATTCCATGTGAGTTGTTACTCTCACCTTCATTATTACGACCCTCCCTCCTACCCCCTTCCTATGTCTGGAAGCACAAGAGGTACCACTCTGGTTTTGGTTTTCCTGAAGAGTTTCCATTCACCCTGGCTTTATGATTTCCTTGAAATCTGGGATAGGTTTCTACTATAGCTGGCAGCAAACAAGATCCGGGGAATGTAGTGGCGCATTGTGGGATAGGGCTTTGGCCTCGAGCTGTTAGAAACATCGAGCTTTGCTATTTGGCCGAATTGGAGCCGATGATTGGCTCCGAACACATCAGTAAGAATGAAGGCGAGGAGAACAACTCACATAGAACGTTATGGTAAGTACATAACTTCTTATTTTGGTACTAACAGTACCACACGATTCCTGTGAGACTTGAGTAGTCCTCAAGCACTACTAAGCACTCTAAGCTACTGTGGCATGAAACTTAGCTATCGCACAGACAAGCCTTCACTAGTACATTGCTTGCTGGGAAATGTAGTGTACTCCACTAATGAGCCTCATAGCTTGTTTGAGAGCAGAACTATAAACAGATGTGCTTTGATGTATCTGAATCCTACAAGTGAGGTGAGTCTTGCATCTGTGTAGGTTAGCATATTCTTCAATATTTTGATAAAAAGTACATTTAAAATCGTCTCCCACCCCAAATCACATTCGTTTTTTTTTTACATTTTATCAGCAGAGTTAACTTCTGCCATGAGGCATAACTCTCATGTCAAACGTCTGTATTTTTTTTTTTTTTTCAAAAAAAAAATTTCTCTGGTTTAGGTTTTTAGTTCACTGTGTTATTAACAGATTTTATTTAACCAAGTAAAACAATGAAAGCAGAAGTTATGTCCTGTAGCCACACCCCAAACCACTTCAGACATCAAAATGCCAGGGCAGTTTGTTTCACATTCCTAGGCAGACCACAATGTTGTGACTTTATTTTCAAATTTCACGCCTTGTTTGATTCTACGGGTGATAACCATGTTTTTGTGAAAAGAAGAAAGAAAACAGCAACTTTTTACATGAAAGCTCTTGCTGCCATAGAAACAACATGGCATAAATAAAACAAACAAGTACTTTTGATATATTTCTGTAATCTGAACATTCAACAAAACATTTTTCTGTTGACTGGATTTTTCCTCATATATTCTGCATGACTTTTTTAGGATAATTCTCACTCAGATGATGGGTCAATTCCTAGCTCTTTTCAACCCCCTGCTATAAAGCTCGCTTTAGCGCGCTTTTGCGTGATTTAGCGTGGAGTTGCCCATAGAGCACCATCAGGCAGCACCGGTTAAACAAGGTTAAACTATTTCTGGCTCCGTAAAGTCTGCTCTTCAATATTTCCCTTAGAACGTCTCTACTTGCAATCTAAACAGTCTATTCTCTATCTCAAAAGCTCAGCACTTGCTCCTAAAGCATTTTTATATAGGTAAAGTACTTATATACTAAACAAAGTACTACATTAGCCTAGAATCCCCTTGAGTACTCATTTCCCTATTGGTCCCTTCTGACTCAGTTACACAGCAAACTTTTTCACTTTTTCTAGGATGTCGAAGGGTCAGTTGCTAGCGTCCTCTCCTGTTCAGCTGGTGAATCTGGGCATCTTGAGGCAATGTTACAATTGCCTCATGTACACAGACAACCCACTCCTTCTCCCACAAAACACAAATACATGTGAGAGATGCAACTATATATCCAAACTGGAGGCTCAGCTCTCTCAACTCAGGACTGGCAAGACCAGACAGGAGGAGAAGGAAACCACGCACACCACAAACCCAGTTTCACATAGAACTATCACAACTGCAAAACAAACACATAAACACACAAAGACATACTCGGAGGCACTGATCAAAAATCTACCAAAACTACAGAGGCCTCCAAAGCAGACACCCAAGCAACTGCCACCTCAAGACATAAGACATGCAACACATAGTTCTCAAAGTCAGTGTGCTAAACAGTCACAGCCCTTAAGGCCAAACACAATGCCAGACACACTTGTTATAGGTGACTCCATAGTCAGACACACTGACGTCCCACTCACCAGACTGAACAAGGAAAAGATCACAGTAAGCTGCCTGCCAGGCGCTAGAATCCGCCACATAACACAAGCACTCAGGTCACTTCACAGCAAGTACAAGTATGACTCAGTCATTGTCCATGCCGGTGTGAACGACCTGAGACGTACCTCCCTGGACTACATGAAAAGAGACATAGAGGAGCTCTCAGATTATGTAGCCCAGGCCGGTATGACCCTGACCCTGAGCAGTATCCTACCCTTACCAAGAATTATGCCACAATACAGAGACAAAATGATCAGCTTTAATAATTGGCTTAATTACTGGTGTCATTCTAAGGGGATCCAATGTCTGTCTGCCTGGGATGACATGCTTGACAAGCCACGCTGATTCGCAAGGGATGGCTTGCACCTGTCACCCCTGGACTTCCGGATATTGGCAAAGGCTCTTGCCACCCCCATAGTGCCTTTTTTAGGCAAGGCTCATATGATAAACCTACCGCCCTAGAAAACAAAAATGGAGAAAAACTAAGGGTAATACTGCTCAATGCCAGAAGTCTAAACCTCAAGATGCACGCCCTCGAAGCCCTTCTCAGTATGGAGAACATCGATGTCTGTGCTGTGACTGAAACCTGGTTCAAGGCTCCTGAGAGCACCCCAGCACTATCAGGTTATACCTCATATCATGCGTTCCGCCCCAAAATCCGGACCGAACCACAAAAGGAGGGGGAGTATCCATATTCATAAAGGATACCCACACCTCCAGGTTAGTGGCAACGCACGAAGCATCGGAGACCATCAGGTGCAATTAACCATAGGTAAAACTGCCCTACAGTTTGTAGCATGCTACAGACCACCTTCTCAAACTCAGGAAACCCACACAGCCTTCCTGAAGACACTGGAGAGTATGAATGTCTCTCCAAACACCATCATATTGGGTGACTTCAACTACCCAAACATAGACTGGGAACATTACTCAAGCCCCAACACCCTAGCCCAAAGGTTCCTGGAGTTCATAAACTCAAATGCTATGGAACAACTAGTCACCATTCCCACAAGAGGAGAAAATATACTAGATCTGATCATCACAAACATGGGGACAAAATGCTCCACACCGGAAGTATATCTCTCATTGGTGAGATCAGACCATAAATTAATCTCACTGGAGATCCACATCCCGCCCCCACCCCCAGCAAAAAAGACCACAGTGAAGAACTTCTCAAAAGCAAACTTCACACTTCTTAAGACTGGAGTGGTATCCTTCAAGGCCCCCGAGCCAGTGGAAACCACAACCCACGCTGCTGAAACCCTTACAAATGCCTTCTACGAGCACCTCCAGGAATGTATGAATCAAGCAATCCCTAATAAAATCAAGACCCTTTCCACCAAAGGCAGGCGCCCGGTCTGGTGGACCCCAGCCATAAACAAACTCTACAACAAGAGGAGAAAGCTACTACATGACAGAGCAAAATCCCTAAAAGGGAAGGCATCTCTGATCAATACTAGCACAAAACTACGATCACTCATAAAATCATCCAAGGCCAACTTTGAGAGAAAAATCGCTAATGACACAAAAGACAATCATAAGGCCTTCTTTAGCTATGTTAGAAACCTGGGTGGAAACTCCCAGATATGCTCAGAATTAGTCCAAAATGATAAAAATCACTGAACCCACAGACATTGCCAACATACTGGCAGACAGGTTCAGTGCAAATTTCTCCCTCCCTCCCCAAAAGGAGAAATATCTATCCCACCAGAGTCTAGCCTCCCAAACATCTCAGATGCCCAGGTGAGAGCTGCTCTCTCTAAAGCAAAAACACAGCATCAATGGGACCGGACGGTGTCCCCGGCTGTGTGCTACACGAACTCAATGAGGAACTAAACCCACACATAAGGCTGCTGTTTAATCTTAGCCTTACTACAGGATACGTGCCAAAGAATGACGATGGCAACTGTGGTCCCACTCCACAAAGGCGGTGCTTCTACGGACCCTGGAAATTACCGCCCATAAGCTTGACGAGCCTTGTCTGCAAAGCTATGGAGAGGATCATAATGGAACTCATAAATAAAGACATTAGGGACCTACAGACACTGGATCCTACCCAATTTGGCTTTGTCAAGGGCAGATCCTGCCTCTTGAACTTGGTCGACTTTTTGAAACAGTCACTAAGGCCATTGATGAGGGTAAGGCAGTTCACACAGCCTACCTTGACCTAGCAAAAGCGTTCGACACAATACCCCACTCGGGCATCATAGAAAAGCTCACCAGCTTAGATTTAAACCCATATGTCACAAGATGGGTTGCAAACTGGCTCAAGGACAGAACACACAGGGTTAGAGTTGCTGGTGCCATGTCAGACTCTAAGCTGGTCACGAGCGGTGTCCCACAGGGCTCAGTCCTGGGCCCCCTCTTGTTCGGCATTTATTTTTCTGAAGTGCAGGCAAACATAGGGGGATTGTGGCTGACAAAATTTGCAGATGACTGCAAACTGGGCACCATAATTGACACTCCATCAGACACAGACATCCTCCAGAGAGGTCTCATAGAAATGGATAACTGGTGCCAGAGCCATGGCCTTAAGCTAAATGCCAAAAATGTATAGTCATACCCTTTGGGAAAAACAAGGTAACCCCTAATTACCACATAGGTGGTAATCCATTAAACACGGAAGAAGTTATCAGGGACCTGGGGACCCAAGTTGACAGTAACTTCTCTTTTGACACTCACATTGCCAAAGTGGTTAGGAAGACCTTCTACATTGCCCACCTGATCATGAAGGGATTCACATCCAGATCAGGAGAGGTCATTGTACCCTGTACTCTTCACTTATCAGACCAATGATTGAGTACAACGCCCCATTCGGAATGTACCTTACCCGACACCTGCAGCAGTTGGAAAGACCCCAAAAGTTCCTCACCAAAAGGATAAAGGGGCTCAAACATATGTCATACGATGCCCGACTGAAGAAACTCCAGCTCTATTCAGTCGCATACCGTCTGCTCAGAGGTGATCTGTGCCTGACATACAAGGCCACGTCCAACCCGGAATTAATGGACATGCTCCACCTCAAAAAATCCAAATCCACCAGAGCCACGAGAGCAAGAGACTTAAACCTCAACACGGATATAAATAGGATGTGCTGGAGGGACAGATTCATCACCCAGAGACTCCCTACACTATGGAACAGAATCCCAGTCCATGTGAGACAGAGCCCCTCACTGACTCTGTTCAAGAGAAATCTTGACGAGTGGATGGGAGATCGTAGGTTTACCCCGGGAATCATCTCTGTGTCACTGCTGGACAGAGGCACAGCAAACTAATGGGTATAGTATTCTCATCCTAAGGGGTGGTGAAAGCCACACACACTCTGGCTAGGCTTATAAATGCCCTAGGGCAGATAGCCTAGTATGAACCTATGAACCTATGACTGCATTCTTGTTATCATTTTCCCTTTGTCTTTCCCTGGCAATTCTGAACCCTTCTGATGACATACATTGCACCATTCCTTCAGACAATCCAATCCAATGTATTCCGCCTAATACTGAAGTAGAATTTCCCTCAGTGTATTTTGAACCCAACATGGAGGTACTGCAAACTATTCTTTTTCTTCACTATCTGTGTCAGTTTCTCAGAGATATCCTTTGTGTTTATATTACACTGTACTCATAAACACCCAACAATTCCTCCACTACTAGGAAAGACAAAAGTCCTCAGCTAAGTATGGCAACATGAGTAGTGTCACCAACATCAGTGCCTTCACTGGGTACCAAGCAGAAAAACAGATAGTTTCAGCACTTTTGCAGAGATTAACTTTGATGTCTGATGAATGGTCCGCCACTTGCTTTGTACTGGTCTGATGTAAGAGGCTGAGTTTTCCCCCACTAGCTTTCTCCCCTTGGCAGGTCACATCTGCACACCTATAAATAGTTCAGGCCATCCTTCACAAAATGCCCATATGAAAAATGCCTTCTCTTTCTTACTTGTCACTTTCATTATCAAATAGCGGAGTGTGATAGCTAATTCAAAACTCTGTATTGTTACTTTTTTTTAAAGACTAATGGCTGCTAACACTGTTTCCAGACTTTCATTCTGACATTTCACCTCTGTCTCATGACTACCAAATTTAGCCTCATGTTATGCTGTACCGTTTATGTATGCAGAAGTACACCTTAGAACATGAACTTTCAGTATTTAATCTTTCTTTACTTTCTTACACATACAGACAATATCATAAGAATGAATAGAAACACTACAAAAAGACAGAAGTAAAATAAACTTAATATAACTCCTGTGAACTATGGGAAATGCCTTTAAACGTGGAAACAAACAAGCAGTACTACAAACAGTAACACAAATTGTTGGTTACAAAACATTAACCTTGTGAAAGGGCAGTACATTTGTATTGCATGTTTTAATTTTGACAGTAAATCTGCCATAAGGTAAGGTGGTCTGGTGGATAATGTGTGTGTATTCCAAGGCCTGGATTCAGTTATACACTCTACATCAGAGTTCAGGGATCTGGAGCTGTATGTTGGGCAAGTTTTGCCATCTAATGTATCACTTCCAGTGGCTAGCCTATAGACAGGCTTTGTTTGTACTGTTATCCTATGATAATAACATCAGTGGACTCTCATCTCTTCTTTTGTGCCACTCAGTAATCCTAAAACCTACTACCATATGATTGGCAATGCATTGCTACTAATTCCAACTCCTCAAGAAAGTTGACAGATGGTCGCATTGTTTCTGAACATGTAAAGTCAGTCCTGTGAAATCACAAAACTATGCAGCAAAATCAGTATAGTACTTCACTAATTCTTAGTAGCCGAGCTCCTTACAATATCAAGTGTAGTTGCATAAAGCAATAATAAAAAATATAATATTCTGCCATAACTTGAGGGCTTATGTAAACAACACTGCTACATTTTAAAACTGTAGTTACTCCTACCTTATCTGGATTGCTTATGTTACCAGCTTAAATTGTTGGGTCCCATAGATACCGAGTTAGTTGGTTATTAATCAAAAATTGATAACTCCATATCACCCAAAGCATGACCAGTTTCCATTGTACCTGTATCCTTTGGCCCCTGTTTAACAATCCTGCATACAAGATCTGCCTTGGAGAACACCTAGGAATTTCCAGTAAAGGGGTCCATATTCTTAATGTATCACTTTCTCTGCATAAGTTGTATCTTACTCTATTAACTAGACTTAAAAGTATTCATCATTAAATGGCCCTTCAGTGCAATACTTTTTATAAAGATAATGCTTTCTGGCATGTTTAGGCACAATCATTTGGAAGGGATGTCAGTTAATAAATATTCAGATATTCGATCACACCAATCCCTTCTTCTTTCCTTTTTTTTTTTTTTGCTAAAAAGGAGGCCTAACTTCACACATTCCATTCTCTTGCATCTTTTTTCCAAAATTAAACCCACTGCACCAACCACTTTTAATGCTAGATTATTTTTGAATATAGTCACTAATCCCAACTCAAAAAGTACACAATGGAAAAATCTAGACAGAAAAAAAGATGTGAATTAATCCTAACAATTAAAAATACTGAAAGCACAATACCAAAAAAAAAAAAAAAAAACACATATACTGCTAACACCTCACTTTCAACTCATCACAAAAGAAAAAAAGAAAGATAACTAGTCTCCTTTTGTCATCAGTTTCAATAAAAATATAAAAATAAATAAATAAAAATAAAACAAAGGAAAGCCCAAATGTATAACAATACTATGATACATAATTTGTCCAAATAGTAGCACTGTTA